>NW_027491438.1:0-5000 GCF_021521415.1 Bidens hawaiensis | reverse complement strand
GCGAATTCGCGTTGTACCGACCCGTTTGAGTAACCAACAACCAATTCAGCCCCGATACCTTTAAAAATCAGTTTCTTACAGCCCACAAATTATACCCAGGCTACAACATTCGAATTGGTTGTTAGTTCCCTCAAACAACGCGCTAGACACCACAATTCACAAACTAGTCAACCAAATTCTAGTTTTCACTTCATCAACAATTGACCAACCTAAAGCATGCCAAAATTCACGATACTCATGTATGATATACAAGACATACCTAGGAAGATTATGGAGCAAAAACCTTAACCAAAACATCCCTAGAACTGCTCAATTGGACGGCCACTCGGTAAGCCTAAAACAAGCGGTTTTATGATCAATAAGCGAGATATATAGATGGTTAAAGTGTAAAAGACTAGAGGGGACATGGGACTAACCTTGAATTGAATTTTTACGCTTGGAATTGGCTACAGAAAAAGAAAATCGAAGCCCTAAGGCTGCTGCACACTTCCGATCGGCCAAGGGGGGCTAGGATTTTATGTTTTATGATGTAAAACAATAAGTTACACTCTAGTCCCTCATTTATGAAAGGTGGAACAACTTGAGTGGAAAGTTAACATATTTTACTTACAGGAATGACGTGAAGAGCCCCCGGGAAAAAACGGATAAATCCTGAAAGATGTAGCTACTCTACATAGCTTTGAATCATAGAACTGAAATTAACGGGCGTTACATATACAAAATTAATATAAATAGCGTATGCGTCAAAATGTATTCAATAAATTCTTAAGTATTTTGTATCAACTTTGAGTCTGTTTTATAAAATAATATATCCTATTCGAGTTTCGAGTCATAACTCGTTGTGTATTCAAAACATGGTGCGTAATTATATGAAAATGGTACTTTTATATTTGCTCAAAAATAACCTTGAGGACTCCACACTTAAAATAAATTCGGTTTCGATTTACAACTAAATATATGTAGTTTGTCTACATAAAATCAAGTCAACAACAAGGAAACCTTTATGTTTCAAGGAATATAATTTGACATATAATTTTAGTATGAACTTATTTTAAAACTCATACTCCATTTCTAACCGAATACTAAGACGTATTTAATTAATGTTCAAAAATATTCATGTTTATATAAATGCCCATAAATTCTACTATTTGGAGTTGTCCGGCCTTTACTTGTTTGATTAGTTGTTAATATGCACTTTCATAACCAAACAAGTTTACTAATATGTGAGTGTCATATTTTATTTTATTTACCTTTTATCAATATTTTTAGACAATAATAACTATTTGGGTGAACTCCTTAATTATGGTAAATATAAGAAGCATCTTAGAATCTTGAAAATAATGTAAATATAGGAAGATTGTCACTTACGTAGTACGCTAGGGTGATTATAAGGATTAAGAAATAAGAGAATTATGGACTTGAGCTCTTGAAAAACCAACTTGGGAATCCCTTGAACTTGCATAAACTTGAAAAGTTGTATGGGTGTGAGTGTGTGGTGATGAGAGGAATAAAGAAGGTGTGTATATGTGTTTATTTTAATGAGTTGGGTTCATGGGGGTGTGTATGGTAAAGTTTTATCAAACTTTCATAAAATATCTAGGAAATAAGATTAGATTAAGAGAGTTTAAAATAAAGTAGTATGATGATGGTGATGTATTTTTTTGTAACAAAGAGAGCCAAGAACCATGAGAGTGAGCTCCTGAGTGTTTGTGTTATTGTTTCTTGAGCACTAACATGATTATATAGAAAGGTATACATGAATCCTAACCATACTTATTTGAATAATTTATTTTAATACATTTGTCATGAGAATTTGGAGTTTAGTAAAAATAATATCTTGGAGGTATGGAGAAGGATTGGGGTTGGTTGTGGATTGACCAAAAGTGGGGAAACGTATGGGATGGTAGGGGTTGGTAATGATGGTGGTGTAAGATTTTATTTCAAATACTAGTTGTATCTTTTATGTTATAATACTCATTTAAGTATTTAATACATAGGGAGTTCTTCATTTGGATGTATATACATGACTAATACACTTCTATGTATAAGTTAAATATGTATGCACATTTGTATATATGTATTATTTGGCTTCGTAAACTGAATGCAAGTTGGAAACTACAAATATGTTAGTGGAGTGTGTATTTATAAGCACACATGCATATAAGGTAATTTGAAAATATTTGCGCTTTTTACTAAAATATAAAATTATATTCGTAAGTCTAGTTTTAAGAGACACTATTTTATAGAATAAAAATACTTACATCGAACACTAATATATATATATATATATATATTTATATATATATTAGTTTCGTATAAAGATATATAAAAAATAATTTATATATATTGTTTCTTTTCTTTACTACTCTTCCAGAATTATTCTATCATCAACGTTCATATGTTTGTCCCACATACTAGTGTGACTCGGTGATCTTCCAACAATTACCTATACAAGACATATAAGAATGTGGACTTCTAGCACACGTGACGACCTAATTACTAATAATTAAGTCTAGCATATATGTTTTCAATTTAATTATTATTTAATGTCGTAAGAATAATAACCATGTTTAGCAGGGTGTCACAAAAGTCACCAGTTTTGATATAATAATGTTTTATAAATCAATCAAACCATGAGCAAATAAAGTGTGTCAGTTGACCATGCCTCTCAAATACGTACGGGCTATGGCTACTATGACAAAACAAATACAAATAAAGGTGTCGGTTGACCATGCCTCTTGAACACAGGCTATGGCTACTAAGACGGTGTATGATCATACTGACTTACTAGACTTCTAATGGACCTCTCCGAAATGTGAGAGAATAAAACAACTAAATAAATAGCAGTTAATCATTCAATTGATAACACACAACACTCATACTTTGCTAGTGCGAATAATATATAAGTATGTAAATACGGTAAGTACGCAAGTGTCCTCAAAACGTTTAAAAGTTGTAAAATGTGGGGAATGACTTCTCACCTTATTACTTAGGCGAGTTTAGATAATAGTAACAAGAATAAACGAGTAAACCGTCTTTTAGCGTACTGACTGAGTTAATCCGAACATACCTGAAACTTAGAGACAATAAACTAGAATGAAAATCAAGAACATAGCCCCTTTAATCAATTCAAGCATATGTATAGAACTCCGGTTATGAGATTTTCAGTAAATAAGAGAGTTGGTATTGACCAAAATCCGAACAGTGAGTTGGAAGTCGGCTTTTGGTTAGTACACTCAAAATCTCGAGATAAAACTAAAAGTTTTCTGGACCGAAAGCTAGCTCCGACCTGAAGTGATAGAAATTAATTGGTCAACTTTGTTGATCAATATGCCCTTAAATGGGTCGAAGTCCAACTGGCCCATTAAATGCCATCAATCTCAAAAATTGATTGAGGGTTATTAACCATTGAACAATAAAGAATAAATTTACAGAAGACCACTTACCCGGATTGTGTTTAGATCGATGAGAAAACTGAGTCAAACACTAGGAAACACCAAAGTCAAATTTGAACATGAACAAACTTGAAGAAAATAATAAAGAATGAAGAGAAATCGGGTTTTTTCTTGAAGATGGCGGCAGAGTATATTAGGGTTTAGAGAAGAGGTTTGCAGGTTACTATGGTCTTGTTTATATAATATTAATAAACAAAAGCTAATGTTAATCAAAAGACTCGTTTAAGCAACAATATCTTGTTTAATAACCCAATCAACTGAAAATAAACCAAAATGCATTTAATGACCCATGTTATTTGTGCTTACTATCACATGTTCCTTTAATATGACAAACGATTATCTATTAGGGTATGTTTGGTTGGAGGTAATAGAATGAAGGGGGAATGGAATTGGAGAAGGAATGGAATTGACAAGGGAATGAAATGGATCATTACATTCCTTTGTCTTGTTTAGTTAACCTATAGGAATGAAATGAATTATTACTTTATGTTGTTTGGTATCTAAAAAAATTATATGAATGAAATAGAAATAATAAAAATACTCATGTCACAAAATTATTTTTTTTTTTGCCAAAAAAAAAAAACCTACATTAGCGACGGTGGTGGTAGCTCCGGTGACGAAAATGGTGGTGGCGATGGAGGTGGTGGTGGTGGCAGTCAGGCGGTAGGGGCGATGGTTGTGGTGGTGGTGGTACTGGTGGTCAAGTTGTGGTAGGATTGGTAGTGATGGTGATGGTAGGGTGGTGGCAACGGTGGTGGCTGTCAGGTGGTGGTTGTCATGCAGCGACAATGGTGGTGGCGATGATGGCCAAGTGGAGGCGACGACAATGGTTGCGTGGTTACCGCAACGATGGTGGCGGTGATGATAACGCTGGTTGTAAGGTGGTGGTGGCGGCGGGCGGCGGCGGTAGCGCCGGTGGTAAGGTGGTGGTGGTGGAGACGGTGTTGGTACTGGCGTTCAAGTGGTGGTGGTGGTGGAGATGGTAGTGGTGGTGGTTGTTGTTAAGCGGTGGAGTTTTTGAGAAAGTATGGCGACGGAGGAATGGAATGAAAAAAGAAGGGGGGTGGGAAGGAATGGTTTTGATGGAATGGGATTCCTTGTGTAATGGATGATTCCACTCCATTGAGCAACCAAACATCACATTTTTCATTCTCACGTAATAAATCATTTCATTCCTACTATCATTGCTGCATATCAAACGCTACCTTATAGACTTTGGTCTAGACGTGTTGTTGTGAAATAATGTATTTATATGTTTCTAATTTACTTTATTAGTCGACTCAACATGTGAGGAGGTATGGAAGCAATTGGTTGTGATAAGAAAATAGGTTGTTATCGCATCTATTGAATGTCACCTCTCATGACACTGTGAACACACCGCAATCGAAGAACTTATTTTGAAACAACAAAGTTATTGAAACTAGCAAGACCACAAATTAAAAAAAAAAAAACTTAAACATGACAAGTAAAGTATTTTGCAACAAACCCACCCATCTAATATTCACCTTCCTAACAAACCACGTATATGAAGAGTTTAAAACACAA